>NW_017670252.1:18308-24334 GCF_001879085.1 Nicotiana attenuata | reverse complement strand
AACCCAATTTTTACAAAAATTCCAAAAATTATTTTTACTTTTAGTTCCTTACTTTAGAAATCTTTACATTAAGAAAATAACCTAAAAAAAAAAAAAGAAGTTTTTTAAACTCAAAAATGGTTTCCTTCTTTCTAATGTCTTTCATACGAAAAAAGAAAAATCAATAAAAATCAAAATCCAAAAATACGGATTTCCTTCATTTTGAAGTATTTTTCCAAAAAAAAAATCCAAAAAAAAATCAGAAACAAAAAATCCAAAAAAAAAAATACTTCTTAGATGTCTTTCTTTCATAAATATCAATAAAAACAAAATTTTGAAAACTTGAAGTCCAAAAAAAATATTTTTGCTTTTCTTTAGAAGTACTTTTGTAATAAATAAAAGCTCAGAAATTCAAAATATTTTTCTTAAAAAAAGAATGTCCCTCTTTCGAAAATTAAGAGGTTACATCCAAAATCCAAAAATATTTTCTTTCTTCCTTAGAAAAAGAGAAAACAAATGAAAAATTCAAAAAAAAAATATTTTCTTTTTACTTTTGAAATTCCCAAAGTTCCAATCAAAAGAAAAGGAATTTTTAGAAGTCTTTCTTTTAAAGCATTTTTAGAAGATTCCAAAAGAAAAAAAATCAAAAAATCAAAAATATTTTTCTTTTGCCTTAAAGCTCCATGGTCTGAGTTTTATAAAAAAAAAGAAGAGTTAGTTTACTCAATTCCCAATCTTCCCGAACTACACGAGATCTGATTCATGCGGGGTCATGATACGTAGGCAATCCCCATCGGATTCGATCATAGCTATAAAATAAAACTGAGTGAAAAATAATTTGAAAGAAAAAGAGAGAAAAATTGAAAAAGAAAGAGCGTCAAAAAAAATGTGACAAACAAAAGAGAAAAAAGAGTACAAAAATAAAAGAGCGGCAAAAACGAGATGAAAAAAAAATCAAGAGTGAATAAAGAGATGCAAAAAACTAAAAGAAGAGAGGTACATATTGAAAGGGTTAGTTAAGGCCGGGATGAAACATGCAACCGTTCAAACACACGGTAGAAGTATTTAACTGTTAGGTACATTGCATCCCAACGTGCGATTTCCTATATGTTAAATGTCTCAAAACTAACAAGTTTGTTGGTGTGAGCAAATTAGCCAGGTTCTGTTCAGGTGGTTGGTTTTGTTGGTATGCGGTGATGAACACGCAACCTTGCAAGCGGCCACGACATTATACACAAAACCGAGCTCCACCTCCCAGAAATGCCCATCCTTACCAAGCTCCATGTAATCCCCAATCAAATGTTCCCCAGTACAATCCTCGCCCGAAAGAGCCTTTTAAAAGGAATCACTTCACCCCTTGTTGGTGAATCATACTTGGGTTTGTTCCAAAAGCTAGTCAGGCGAGGTCTGCTGCAGCCAGTGGCCCCAAACCGGCCAAACCCCGAGTCCCCCTCGCACCGAGCCGATGCTAGATGTGAATACCACTCTGGAGCAGTGGGGCACAGTACAAAGGACTGTTGGACCAGAGGGCAGTTGAAGACTTGATTGAAGCTGAAAGAATCATTTTTCGGGATGAAGAAACTCCTGATGTGATGAACCATCTGTTGCCTGTCCACAACATCGGGCCAATAGTCGGATGAAGTTGAGGAATTTGATCCGGCATTGAAGGCCATTGCAGTCATTGCCAGACAGAAGAAAAGCCAAAAATGGTCTCCAAGCATGGAAGTCATCAGACGGGAGTCTTAGTAGCCAGTCTTGCTATCCTTTTTGCATCCGGATGATCTCAGGAAATGATCCACATGTTTTACTCTATTGTCTTACTTTCCGATGAAAAACCTTCTCCCTTCAAAAATCAAAAAAAAAAATCAAAAAAAAAGAAAGTCAAAAATCAAACGAAATTAATATTTCATTGTCCAGGAATGTCTCTTTTCTTAATCTTGTTGTTTTTCTTATTCTCTTTTCAGTTCTGTTAAATGCAGATTTCAATAACATGACATGCTTGCGGACTTCATGCCCAGATCCTGAAAGCTGTCAGACCTCGAAATAATGAATCAAGAGTCGAAACGCAAAGAAGATGAGTTTGAGGAAATAAAACAAAGAGTTGGAACAGCTGAAGGAAAATTGGTTCCAGAGTGGAAAGCTCCATACATTGCAACAAGAGTACTGCCAAAAGAGTGCGTTGTAGTTGGGGCATATCGAAGGAAATGTCTCTGAAACAAATGTCAATGCAAATGCAGACAAAGGTACTATGTTGGATCCTCTATATAACATAAATATTCTCCGGTTGAGATGAAGAAGGCTTTTATTCTCTCTACCCAAACACTATCAACCCTTTGCAAACCCTTTGAGCCGGTTACTTTTCTTTTATTACCCTCTTTGGAACCTGAAAGTATTGTCGAAAAAAAAAATTGAAATATGAAAAACAAAAAGAGAAGAAAAAGAAAGATACAAAAAAGAAGAAGGGGGAAATAAAAGATAAAGAAATTTAAATGAAAAAATGAAAAAAAAAGAGCGGAAAAGGAAAGGAAAAGAAAGTGAAAGGAAAACAAAACAGAAAAACAAAAGAAAATCAAAAAGGAAGTTCCCTGAACTACGTTTGACTTGATTCCGAAAGGATACGTAGGCAGCCTCTCTCTGGGGTTCAGTCACACCAAAATAAAATCCACATTCCCCTCCAAAGTTGAAACTGGGGCAAAAGTTATAATGGTTCGGCGACAGTTCGCCAGAAATGTTCCAAAGTTGTAATTCCATCCAAACTTTTTTTACCCCAAATCCTGTTCAAGTCCTTCCGATCAATCGGTTAGAATGTTCAAGGATCAGAGAATGCAGCTGCTTGGATCCGATGCAATCAAAATGAGAGAAATAAAATGAGAGAGTCTTATTGGTGAAAACCCACACGGGCACCGTGAGGCGACAGTAAGCAGAGAAACTAGAAATGAGAGAGTCTTGTTAGTGAAAACTCGCAAAGAGCACTATAAGGCGATGGTGAGAAGAGAAATGAGAGAGGTCAGCTAGTGAAAATCTGCAAAGGGCGCCACTGATCAAAAAAAAAAATCCTCATAGCCATCGGCATCGACAGAGTCCTGGCAAGGTTTCTCGATTTCGAGGCAAAAGTTGTGATGAATTTCTGAGAGTCGGACGGTTTACACAGATCAGGCATCCAGTCCAAAAGGCATGTCATGTTCATTGAGGTCCGCATGTACTCCAGATAAGTCCTTCTTTCATTTCCCCGAAAGGGACACTTCTTGTTTTAAACTCATTCTCCATTCCATTATTTGTTTTCTTTGAATCCCTTTCGGTCTAACTCTGCTCCGAAACTAAGACAAAAAAATGATAGTAAGACAGATTTACAGGGGTCTCATTTGATACAAGCCAATATGCAAAAGGCACCCAGCCTCGTCGGGTGCATCAAGTCGACCTCGGCTAGCCATGGTGACCGATGCTTCAAAATCAAAACTCTTGGAAGGAGAAAATCAAATTGAAGTGCATATAAAGGCAAACGAAGTTAAAAAGGTTGAGTCCCACGCGGCTAACCGTCTCGGCAAAGGTTTGAAAAGCCAAGGTGCCCCAAATGCTCAGAAATTGAAGTTGGAAGAAAGAAGCTAAAAATGAAAGGCCTACGAAGGCGAAATAAAGTTGGAAAAGGTTAAATCCCACGCGACTAGCCGTTGCGCCAAAGTTTGAGGAGCAAAAGTTCCCCAATGCTCCGAAGTTAAAAAAAAAAGAAGAAGAAGAAAAGGAAGTCAAAAAGGAAAGGCCCACAATAAGTTGAAAGCTTAAGTCCCCCGTGACAAACCGTCATGGCAAAGTCTGGAAAAAAAAACCAGAGGTTCTCCAGGTCAGAAATGAAATTGGTCCTCAGGGAACGAGCAGTTGCAGTCGAAATCTCCATCAAAGAAGCCAGGCCGAGATCAAGTGATTGAAACAATCAAGGCCACAAAACCAACCACCGTTTCAAATTGACAATTGTTCTTTGTTTGAAAACATGAAACATGTGCAATCCAAAGCAACCGTGCAAGAAGCAGGTGCAACCAAAAAGGAAAAATGCGCAAGAGCTAGAAACAGCTTTGCAGCAATAATCAATCCAAAAGGGAAGTCTCCTTCAAATTCTTTCCTGCATTTTTACTCATTTTCTTAAACTAAAAAAAATTAAAAAAAATAAAGAATGATTAAAAAAATAAAAAAAAAGGAAGAAGAATTCAAAGACGTGGTAGCATAGGGCCTACGATCTCTAGTTGCATCCTTTCCAACATAGGGCCCCATTCCCTAGTTATCCCTGGCATAACCAAATGACCTTTTTTCTTTTATCCCGGCATAACCCGCGGAACTCCCTGGCATAACCCAAGGACCTTTTTTCTTTTATCCCGGCATAACCCGTGGACCTCCCTGGCATAACCTAAGGACCTTTTTTCTTTTTATCCTAGCATAACCCGTGGACCTCCCTGGTATAACCCAAGGACCTTTTTTTTCTTTTATCCCGGCATAACCCGTGGACCTCCTTGGCATAACCTAAGGACCTTTTTCTTTATCCCGGCATAACCCGTGGACCTCCCTGGCATAACCCAAGGACCCTTTTTTTTTCTTTTATCCCGGCATAACCCGTGGACCTCCCTGGCATAACCCAAGGACTTTTTTTTTCTTTTATCCCGGCATAACCCGTGGACCTCCCTGGCATAACCCAAGGGCCTTTGTTCTTTTATCCCGGCATAACCCGTGGACCTCCCTGGCATAACCCAAGGACCTTTTTCTTTTATCCCAGCATAACCGTGGACCTCCCTGGCATAACCCAAGGACCTTTTTTGTTTTATCCCGGCATAACCCGTGAACCTCCCTGGCATAACCCAAGGACATTTTTTTCTTTATTCCGGCATAACCCGTGGACCTCCCTGGCATAACCCAAGGGCCTTTTTTCTTTTATCCCGGCATAACCCATGGACCTCCCTAGCATAACCCAAGGACCTTTTTTCTTTTTATCCCGACATAACCCGTGGACCTCCTTGGCATAAACCAAGGACCTTTTATATTTTATCCCGGCATAACCCGTGGACCTCCCCGGCATAACCCGAGGACCCTTTTCTTTCTTTTCCGGCATAACCCGGTCATTTTTCCAGCATAACCTGGCAATCTTCCCAATTCAGGACTGCATTCCCTATACCCAAGGATACACAATCCTGACCTTTATTGCTTTCAATGAAGAATAAGTTCAGACTTTTGTCACAAATAACTTACGAAATTTTCCTAGTGAAAACTGGGGCAGAAAAATTTCGTTCTTTTGTTTGTTTTGGCATCTGAGCAGGTTTGACCTCAAGGAACGGGATTCGAGATGACCAAAAAATGAGTCTCAATCCAAAATAAAGAAAAGAAGAAAAGAGAACAAAATCAGTGAACTCAAAGTGCTGAAGTGGAGAAGGATGCGGACTGTTCAAATTTGATGGAAGTCACAAGCTTCGCATGTCCCGCCTTGATCCAAAAGCTAAAGAATGAACCAGTGGTTGCAGCTGACGAGCATCAAGATTCAGATCGGAGTCTACAGCAAGAACCAGCTAAGACTCAAGATCAAGCTTCAAGAGATTTATAGATAGGAATCTTGTAACTCGTAGATGATAGGTTTAGCTAGTTCAGCTTTTTATTTTTTATTTTGGTGTAATAAGGAGCTCAGCAAGCAGAAACAGCAGCAACAGCAGTGAAATCACAGCTTCCCGATAGTCCCAGCTACCAAAACTTCCAGAACTACACTGACCTGATTCCTTTATAGCCAAGGATATGTAGGCGACCTCTGAAGCAAGGTTCCGTCAGACACTTTTTAAAAAAATGCTTCTCATGGAGTTTCAAACGGGCAAAAATCCCTCATATTGCTCACTTTATCTTTGCCCGAAAACTCTTCATGTTTCCGAGAAAAGAGGGGCAGCTGTAAGCACGTGATTTTTGCCCTATATGAAATACTCCTATAAAATTCCAAGAAAAATAGATTTTTTGTTAATTATTTGCCATTTTAGGAATTTTTGTCGGCTTTTTAATTGCTTGCATTTCTTGCATGTTTGCGTTTT
>NW_017670252.1:0-18288 GCF_001879085.1 Nicotiana attenuata | reverse complement strand
ACACTTGGTACTGATCGAGTTAAGGGGAACTATATACCCTTATGCTCTGTGAGCACGTGATTTTTGCCCTATATGAATTACTCCTATAAAATCAAAGAAAATAGATTTTTTCCAATTATTTGCCATTTTATAGGATTTTGTAGGAATTTTTAATTGTTTGCATTTTGTGCATGATTAAGTTTTATTTAAATCATGAAAAAAATACCAAAATATCATGCATTACATTTAGGATTTATTTTTACATTTTTAGAATTAACCAGTAATTAGTTGCTTATAAAAATTTGAAAATCACAAAAAATAGCTCATTTTTACATTTTTTGTCTATTAATTTTTGTTTATTAATTTTCCACTTTTAATTTAGGATTAAGTAGTATTTATAATTTTTGTAATTAGTTAATTAGTTTAATTTCACATTTTTCGACAATTTAGGATTTTTAATTTGTAGGATTTTAATTTAAAAAAAAAGGAAAATTTTAAATAAAAGAAAGAATTGGAAAAGAATTGAAATTGGGCCATCTTTAAACACCCACTAGCCCAATCTCCCTATGACCCGACCTGGCCCAATAACCCATTCCCCTCTCATTAAATCCCAACCCTAAAGACCATATCCATGAGATTTTTTCCATCTAAAAAAGGGGGCAGCTTTCCTCTCTTTGAAGACCAATGAACAGAACCCCTCCCCCTTGAATCCTAGTCGTCGCCGAGATAGAGAGAAACAGAGAACGAACCACCTCTAAAATCCCTTTCTCTAATCTCGCTCATCTCTCACTCAAGTATTTTAAAAAAGGATTTCAGTTGATTGTTTTGTTATTTTCTAGGATTGTAAGAGTATTTTAGACTCTCCAAAACTGATGGTTGATTGTTGAATCCGTGAAAGCTTTGAAAATCTGGGTTGCAAAAGCTTTGAAAATTCTGAAAAGACGAAGAAGAAGAAGAATCTGGATTTGCTGCTGTTGTTTCTTCTTTCACTGATTGAGCTCCATCGCCCAGTTTTAGATCTGTATGTGGTTTTGTTTAGCTGATGTTCCTTGCAAATAGGTACACATGACAAATCCCCTCCTATAATTATTTCTCTTTGAAAGTGAGAATAGATATTATTGTGTTGAATCTACATCTAATTTGCTTTCAGTAGTAGTTCGAATGATTTAAATTGCTTTGCGGCTATGCTTGGACTAGGATGACAGTTTGGTATTTGGAGTTTTCTATAGAAAGAGTACATGCTCTTCTGTGTCATGTTTTCTATGGATTATTTTTGTATATTTAAACAAATGAATAAATGCATAAATCACTGGCATTTAAAAAAGATTAACGGGCTGGGGAACGTATGAACTTTAATACAGCAGAAGCTAATTGCAGATTTACAAGCCAAAAGTCAGACTTCTACTACTTCATCCGAATCTAGTGATAATACTATAGGCTGCCACATTCTGATGCTTGAAGTTGCTCGTTTACTTTACTTGGAGGAAACTGAGAAAGTTACATTTTGAACATGTATTAAATTTTTGTGGATTTTGAAAACTTTCCATGCTTTGTTTTGAATCTTATGTGATGGGAAAACATGGCACTTTTACATTTTATTTGACATGAGATGATCGTATAATGCATTTGTCCATTCCTATAATTTCTGAGTCCTAATGTGTGTAAGATAGCAATAATATGTAATCGACATTTTCAAACAGAATTCTCCAGGAACGTGTGCTTGCTTAAGTTATTTTCATTGCCTCTGTTTAATGTTTTATATTGTTGATTCTTGAGATGGAAGTGTTTTCTCAAATCTTGAACTTAATTCGAACAGATATAATCTTGTATCTAGTGTTATGGTGTAGATTCATATGCTGTAATCTTTATTTCAGGATGAGCCTTCCGAACATGTGGTTTTCTTTGAATCTCAAAGTGTTTTAGATAATAACATATGAACATCCATAGTTTGCTTTAGTTGAGTACAATCTTTTGAAATAAATTGAGGCATGCCATGCCAAATAAAATCTTGAAACCCATGGCCCTCGATTAACTAATTTTAACTCTTTAGAAATCGAGGCGTGCCATTTAGCGAATTTCCATAGCCCTCGCAAAGTTAAGAATGCGTAGTTGCTTTAGGCGCGCTTGTTTAATAATTTACCTTCCTAAACTCGGGTGCGCATTTATGTGACCCAAATCCAAATCCCAACAATGTTAGATATATGTCAAGAGCCGCGGGTGCATTTATGTGACGTGGTTCGAGATGTATTTTAAATAACGTTGCAATTTTCCTCAAAAGTAATGAAATAAAGCGGTTAAAGTTTAAAATTGCACCATAGGTTAATACATGTATTAAATTAGATAATGGGCCAATTATAACAGTTAAGCGACCGTGCTAGAACCACGGAATCCGGGGGTGCCTAACACCTTCCCTCGGGTTAACAGAATTCCTTATTCAGAATTTCTGGTTCGCAGACTTCACAAGGAAAGTCAAATTTTCCTCGACTTGGGATTCAAAATAAACCGGTAACTTGGGACACCAGAAAACAAACCTATCCCAAGTGGCGACTCTGAATAAAAATAAATAAATAATCCCATTTCGAATAATGTCACTTAAATTGGAAAAACTCCCTTATACACTACCTTTCGGGGTGGTGTGTAAAAAAGGAGGTGTGACAACCGCCTCCGCGGTGAGCCAATCGCGGCTGCGAAAAATGCATCGCGGCAGCGGTCCAAACTTCAGAGAGTGCAACATTTTTCCAATTTGGTCCTGCACTGCATCAAAGAATCCCTACACACATCTCACAACCAGTTGGTCCAAAAACAGATCCTACACTAAGAATGAAATCAAAAAAGAAAAAAATAAAAACACATGGGTTGCCTCCCAAGAAGCGCCTGATTTAACGTCGCGGCACGACGCAGGTCACCATCAAATCACTTGAGATGGATCATTGCCACCACGTGGCTGTCATCAATCTTTCCAAGATAGTGCTTGACTCTGTGCCCATTAACTCTGAAGATTTCTCCATTTTTGTTTTCAGGTCAAGTGCACTAAACGGAGTCACAAGCACCACTTCAAAAGGTCCACTCTATTTCAACTTAATCTTTCCCGGAAACAGACGTAACCGAGAATAGAACAAGAGTACCAAATCACCCACTTTGAACTCTTTGCCACGAGCATATTTGTCATGAAGGTACTTCATCTTGTCCTTATACAAGGACGAACTGGAGTAGGCACGGAATCTGAATTCATCAAGTTCATTAAGCTGCTCCACACGAAGATTTGTTGCCAAATCCCACTCAAGATTTAGCTTCCTCAAAGCCCACATGGCCTTGTTTTCCAACTCAACCGGTAGATGGCAAGCTTTCCTGAACACCAACTGGTACGGAGACATACCAATTGGAGTTTTGTAGGCAGTCCTATAAGCCCATAGAGCATCATCCAATTTATTTGACCAATCGGTCCTATTTGCATTGACCGTCTTTGACAATATACTCTTGATTTCCCTGTTTGAGACTTCAACTTGGCCACTCACCTGAGGATGATAAGGGGTAGAAAATTTATGATTGACACCGTACTTTGCAAGCAAAGTGTCAAAAGCTCTATTGCAAAAATGAGACCCCCCTTCACTTATGATTGCTCGATGAGTGCCAAACCTAGTAAAAATACTCTTCTTGAGAAACACAACAACACTCCGGGCTTCATTATTGGGTAAAGCCACAGCCTCAACCCACTTTGAAACATAGTCAACTGCCACTAGAATGTATGTGTTGCCACATGAACTAACAAACGGGCCCATGAAATCAATGCCTCACACATCAAAGATATCAACTTCGAGAATCGTGGTGAGAGGCATCTCATCCTTCTTTGAAATTCCACTCGCTCTTTGACATTCGTTGCATCTCTTCACAAGTTCACTTGCATCCTTGTACAATGTTGGCCAGTAATAACCACAACTAAGAACCTTTGAAGCTGTCCTCGCCCCACCATGATGACCACCGTAGGGAGAGGAATGACAAGCCTCTAAAATACTCAATTGCTTCTCCTCCGGGACACATCTCCGGATCACACCGTCAGTGCAGATCTTGAACAAGTAAGGCTCATCCCAATAGTAGTCCAAACTATCCCGTTTAAGATTCTTCCTTTGGTTAGAAGAGAGCTCACACGGTACAATACCAGTCACAAGGAAGTTGGCCACATCCGCGAACCATGGCATGCTATTCACTGATACGGAGAGGAGTTGCTCATCAGGGAAAGAATCATTAATTTCAAGGTCATCAAGGGGCCTCCCCTCCTCCTCCAAGTGGGACAAGTGGTCCGCCACTTGGTTTTTACATCATTTGCGATCCACAATCTCCAAGTCGAACTCTTGAAGCAATAAAACCCATCTCATCAATCGTGCTTTGGAGTCCTTCTTGGTCATCAAGTAGCGAACTGCAGCATGTTCAGTATGAAATATCACCTTAGCCCCCATGAGATAGGGCCTAAATTTCTCCATTGCAAACACAATTACCAACAATTCTTTTTCCGTCATCGTGTAATTCACTTGAGCATCATTCATTGTTTTGCTTGCATAATACACCGGGTGAAATATTTTATTCAATCTTTGACCCAAGACCGCTCCAACCGCAACATCACTCGCATCACACATGAGCTCAAAAGGCAAGCTCCAATTGGGTGCGGTAATAATAGGAATGGTGGTCAACTTGTACTTGATGAGTTCAAAAACTGTCATGCATTCCTCATTGAACACGAACTCCGTATCCTTTTCCAAAAGTTTGCACAAAGGATTCACTACCTTCGAAAAGTCCTTGATAAATCTCTGGTAGAACCCCGCATGCCCAAGAAAACTTCTAACCCCCTTGAATGAAGTGGGGGGAGGAAGCCTTGAAATCACTTCAATTTTGGCCTTGTCCACCTCTATTCCGTTCTTTGAAATCTTATGGCCGAGGAAAATGCCCTCCTCGACCATGAAGTGGCATTTTTCCCAGTTGAGCACAAGATTCGTCTCTTCACACCGAGCCAACACTTTGTCAAGGTTCTTCAAACATTCATCAAAGGAGTCACCCACCACGCTAAAGTCATCCATAACACTTCCAAGAAATCCTCTACCATGTCGGTAAAAATAGCCATCATACATTGCTGGAAGGTAGCCGGTGCATTACACAACCCGAAAGGCATCTTGGAAAATACAAAGGTCCCGTATGGGCATGTGAAGGTGGTTTTCTCCTGATCCTCCGGGGTAATCAATATCTGGTTGTAGCCTGAATACCCATCCAGAAAATAGTAAAAGGCACGCCCCGCAAGTTTATCTAGCATCTGGTCAAGAAAGGGCAATGGGAAGTGATCCTTTCGAGTCACTTGCGGTAATCCATGCACACCCGCCATCCAGTGACAGTCCTGGTAGGAATCAGCCCATTTTGCTCATTAGTCACCATAGTCATACCACCCTTCTTCGGCACACATTGCACCGGAGAAGTCCAAGAACTATCCGAGATGGGGTACACAACCCCTGCATCAAGCCACTTGATCACCTCCTTTTTAACAACCTCTTGCATCGCCTCGTTCAACCTCCTTTGATGTTCCACGGAGGGCTTTGCATCATCTTCGAGAATAATCTTGTGCATGCAAAAGGCAGGGCTTATTCCCCGAATATCCGCTAGAGTCCATCCAATTGCCTTCTTCCGTCTTTGAAGCACCGCCAATGTGGCATCTACCTGCATGTTAGTAAGACAAGAGGAAAGAATAACTGGCAAAGTTGAACTACGGCCAAAGAATTCATACCTGAGGTGTGAAGGCAAAGGCTTCAACTCCAAAATGGGAGGTTCCTCAATTGAGGGCTTTGTTGGGGGAGTTTTTCTGTTCTCAAGATCCAGAGAAAGCTTACGGGGCTCATACGAATAAGACCCCATACCATGTAAAGCATTGACACACTCCACCCTTACTCCATCTTCATTGACATCTAGGTTCAACAATACCACCTCTAGAGTAGCCTCCACATTTATCATGGCACTAGTATCATCAACGGTCACCTCCATGACAAGATCCACAAAGGAGCACACTTCCTTGCTATTTGGTTTCTTCATTGATTTGCACACATGAAAGACCACTTTTTCATCACCCACCCGGAAGGTGAGTTCCCCTACTTCCACATCAACTAAAGCCTTCCCAGTTGCAAGGAAAGGTCTTCCCAAGATTATAGGTACCTCACAATCGACCTCGCAGTCGAGAATCACAAAATCAGCCGGCAAGATAAATTTGTCCACCCGAACAAGAACATCATCAATTATACCCAATGGCCTCTTCATTGTTCTATCCGCCATTTGCAATCTCATGGAGGTCGGCCTCGGTTCCCCAAAACCCAAAGTCTTGAAAATGGAGTAAGGCATCAAGTTGATATTTGCCCCCAAATCACATAGAGCTTTTGCAAAGTTTGCACTCCCAATTGTGCAAGGAATGGTGAAAGCGCCGGGATCTTCTAGCTTCGGAGCCATCGAGTGCACTATTGCACTAACTTGGTGGGTCATCTTGATGGTCTCAAATCCATGGATCTTTTCTTTGTCACCAAGTCTTTCGTGAACTTGGCATAACCCGGCAATTGTTCTAGAGCCTCCACCAAAGGCACATTAATTGATAAGCTCTTTGTCATGTCAATAAATTTCTTAAACTGGTTCTTATTTTTCTGCTTCGCGAGCCTTTGAGGATAAGGTGGAGGTGGCCTTGGCAAAGGAGGCTTGGCTTTAGGCACAACCGTTTCTCGCATGTCGATTACGTGTTCCCTAGACGGGTTCACGTCATTCTGAGTTTCCACCTCATTAACTTGCATATCAATCCCCACTTCCTCATTCAAGTTCTCATCAGTCACATTTTCAACCACCAAAGGGATATCATCCTCTTGCAACTCAACTTCATCACTCAAAATTTCTTTTTGTTTGGAGGCATTCACATACCCGCCTCGTCCACTTCTTGTAGTTACTGCCATTGCATGCCTGGTATTGTTCCCAATCTTCGGGTTGACTACCCTATCACTAGGTAGAGCCCCCTTAGGGCGAGTATTCAAAGATTGTGAGATTTGGCCTAATTGAGCCTCCAAGTTTCTGATTGAAGTATTATGGGATGCCAACTAGGCATCAAAGTCAGCATTATTTTTCATCATCTGTTCAAACATCATTTCGATTCTCCCCATTTCATTGTTGCACGAACTAGGACCTTGGGATGGAAATGGGAGCGGATTGTTCGGTTGTTGATACATCGGGGGCCTTTGAAAGCCTTGCCCCCGATTACCTTGATTGCTATTGTTCCAACCACCCTTATAGTTGTTTCCACCCCAGTTGTTGTTGTTGCCACTCCAATTACCCTGATTGTTCTGGTTGCCCCTATTTGAATTTTGGTTGTTGTTCCCCCAATTACTACTCCCTTGTTGTTGTTGTTTTCCCCAATTGCCTTGGGATCTCCATTGTTGTTGTTGGTTAGAAGAATTGCCTTTTTGGCCCTGATAGTTGTTCACATATTGCACTACTTCATTCTGCTCATCATACCCATCATCTTGGAACCCACCACTATCTTGGTCATATTGATCCGAACTCCCTTGGTTCTGTTGACCTCTTTGTCTTCTTTTGTTCACTAACATGTGGATACCCTCCATAGCATTTACTTGTCGTGGAGTTTGAACCTGCTGTAATTGTGCCTTTTCTAGCTGGTTCATTGTTATTTTCAGTTCTGCTATTGCCTGCCCATGATCATGGAGCTCTTCGTGCAAGTGAATGACCGTAGGGTCACCCTGTGGCACATTGGATCGACTTTGCCAAGCGGAGGAAGTGCCCGCCATCTCATCCAGTATCTCACAAGCCTGATCATACGGTATGTTCATGAAATTGCCCCCGGTGAGTTGGTTCACTATGCACTGATTTGTTGTGTTAATGCCTCGGTAGAATATCTGTTGTATCATTGCCTTAGTCATACCATTATTTGGGCATTCCTTTACCATAGTTCGGTATCTCTCCCATATCTCATGCAGTGGTTCGTTGGGCTCCTATTTGAAAGCTAAGATTTCATCCCTCAAGGTTGCTATGTGGCCCGACGAGAAAAACTTTGCAATGAATTTATCCGCCAACCCATCCCATGTATGGATGATGTGGTTGGGAAGTCTCTCCAGCCAATCCAATGCTTTCCCTCGTAGAGAGAAAGGGAATAATCTCAACCATAGGGAATCCTCGTGACATATTCGTTTGCTTGCTCCCCCAACATGTATCAACAAATCCTTTAAGGTGCTTGTAAGCATTTTGATGGGGAGCACCCGTGAAATACCCTCGCTGCTCCAACAATGTCAACATCACGTTGGTAATTTTAAAATTGCCCGCCCAGATCCGGGGCGGGACAATTGCACTGGCATAGCTCTGGTTTGGAAGCACTCGAGGTACAGCTCTTGGAGGTAGCGGGGGAGGGTCTAGAATATTATTATCATTGGCCTGTCGGCCTCTCCTTTGTCCTTGAGGTACTAGAGGTACCTCTTCCTCTACATTGTCATCAACCTCCTCCCACGGTGGAATATCTCTAAGAGGTGCGTTGTTTGCCATATTTTAGTACCTGAATTGATCATTCACCCAAGTAAGTAAACAAGAAGGAAATTAAAACTAAATACAAAACTAGATAGATAGATATCCAAAAACTATTTAGCTCCCCGGAAACGGCGCCAAAAAGTGATCGGGTCCAACCCTACACCACTACAGAGTGGCAAGAGCGGTCGATGCAGCTTTTACTTGAGAAGCTCGGGATCGAATCCACATGGAGCTAGAATGTTTGGGAATTGGGTTCCTATCTACACTAGTAACGTGCAAAGTAATTGTTTACACTTCTAAACATGTGTTGATGGTTCACTAATATAGATTATCACTAATGATGCTGAAATTAATCTAAGTATGATATCGTTTTGTGAGGTTTTCTTAATTTATGGAAAGGCACTAGGGAAGTGACTTTCCCCTAGGTGGATAATTGATGGGTTCTAAAGCCTAAGGCAAAGTTGTTATGTTTGGGTTTGCGATATAGCCAATGCACGAAATTACTCACTCTATACCTCTTGGTAGCTTGAGTGACTTTGCCCTAATCGGCTTTCTCAAGACCAATTGGGTGTCAAAATTGTGCAAGCAATATAGGCTCAAGTCGGGTATTACTATCTCTAGGTTTAACCCTTTAATTGGGGTTATCAATCTCTTGGATACGCCCCAATTCCTTGTTGGCCCGATTTTCCTAGACTGAAGCTCTCTTTCTCAAGAAGAGCCCAAGTCAAAAAGGCACAAATTAGTGTTTGCAACCACTAATTCAGCATGGAAAACACAAATCATTCCAAATATCAACCACCCAAAAACATCTAAGCCCTAAAATAAGAGACCCATCAAATACCCACGCTAGGGTTGAGCCACAACCCTAGCTAATGGGTCTAGCTACTCATAATAATGGAAGAAATCAGATATTGAGATGAAGAATAACCCATAAAATATAATTACAAGCTAAGATTCGAAGATTCAATGTTAAGCTAGCTACAAAATTACTCAAAATAGCTAAAAAAAAAATGGCGTTCACGTGCTCAGCTACATATTAGATGACCTAAAAATCTACAAAAGAAGTATTTATACAAGGCCGAATTTTCTGGACAAAAATTGCCCCTGAAGGAAGTACCGCGGACCGCGAAAAATGGACTGCGGCCGCAGTGAGGCTACCGCGGCCTCTACAATCAATCGCGGACCGCGGTCAAGGCTTTTTGGCTTCAAATCTTGTTCTCTGAATCTGGCCACCGCGGACCGCAATAAATAGACTGCGGCCGCGATGGCTTCACCGCTGCCGCATATAATCTACCGCGGTCAGTGGTTTCTTGAAAACTTCCAAACTTCAGGCTCTCTGAATCTATTCTCCGCGGACCGCAACAAATAGACCGCGGCCGCGATGAGGCTACCACGGCCGTGTAGAATCAACCACGGGCCGCGTTGTTTGAAATTCCAGAATTGCATCTTCTCTAATCTTTGCCACCGCGGACCGCGATAAAAGAACCGCGGTCGCGGTGGGTTTGTTGCAGCCGCCTTGGATTTACTACTGTAGCGGTGCTTTGACTTGTTCTTGGCACTTGTGCAGGTTTCACTACTTTTTGAGATGGTTTTGACTTCCTTGTCACTTCTTGACCAAACACTGCAAACAAGCACAACATGTAAGCTTTAGGGATTACTTGTATCACTTTTCATCCAAACTCAAGCAAAAAGGAGTATAAAATAGACTAGAATCCCTACTTATCACACGTATTATCCGCTTAGCCCTGCACGAATTTATTCTTTTGGGCTATTCCACCTCGAGCCCTTAAAGCGCACGTACATGTGAACTTAACAAATGCCTTATATAGATATTGAATTTCCTCTCCTATTCTAATGTGGGATTATCCTAAGGTGACATGTCCACCCCTTATTCAGAAGCTTGCTAGCCTAGAAGACCGCTAGTCTTGCTTGACCCGCCCTCATCAGCCTGCCCTCCGTCATGGGCATCACATGCATCCCCCCTTGGGACTCAGTGTCCTTGCTGATGTTTGACCCACGATCATACTAAGGGAGATTCGGCTCTGATACCATATTTGTCGAGACCCAAGCCCATGGCATGTATTGTACGCTTTGGGCCTAAGGCCTCACATATTTGTCTTTTTTGGGCTACGCCACCTCGAGCCCCAAAAGCGCGCGTACCATGTGAAATGAACTCATACGTTATATAGCTCCTCTCCCATTCCGATGTGAGATTCGCCTAAGGTGACATGTACATCCCTTCATCAGAAGCGTGCCATCCTAGAATCCTGCCATCCCTTCTTGACCAGCCCTATGTCATGGGCATCACATTATATGTCATTATTATTCATTATATGACTAATTGAGCATCTTATTCATGCTAGAATTATATTATAGGAATCATTTACATGATACTTTAACATTATGGATTTTATGTACTTGTGTTACATGTTAGAACTATCTAGTCATATACTGTCTCTTTATATGCACAATGTTAGCATATGAATATAGTTCTCATCATTCATCTAAGATGTTTTGGGTGTGTGATTCACTTTTCTCTGTTGAGGAATCTATTTCGGCATGTGGTTTCTTATTCTTGATTAATGCATTTGTTGGGAGTATGGATTCACATTCCCATTATTAAAATATTTGTTCGGGCATATAGATTTATGTACAGACTCCGTCTGGATATGGATCCATCTCTCAAGAGTGACTGAACACCGATATTTCACCGACTGTGTGCATGCAATGGACAGATGGGTTCGTGTAGGACACAAGGATTTGTATCGATTTGGTACCAAGTTTGAGTCTTTATTATGCATAGACATTATAGATTAATGTATACACTCAAACATATTATCTACAAATGCGTATTATGTATTTTATACATGTGTGGGACTTGATAGCAGGTTGTTGGATACTTGAAGAGTATCTATAATGACTCGACTGGTCATTTTCAATATTAGAGTCCTGTTCCCCTATTTGATGCTCAGAGTTTCTTTTAATATTTTGTAACTTGCGAAAATAGTTAGTTTGGTTTTGGGAAGGTTTGGGAGTGAATTAGAGCACTTAGTTCTATTTTGGAAGCTTAAGTTATAAGAATTGACCAAAGTTTGACTTTTGAATAAAAAACTTGGATTGGTGATATGTTGGTTCCAATAGGTTCGTATGTTGATTTTGGACTTAGGCGTACATCCGAATTTTGATTTGGAGGTTCCTCGAGGATTTTGACTCTATTTGTTGTAAGTTGGCAATTTAAAGAATTGAAAAGTTTATAGGTTTGACCAATAGTTGACTTTGAAGAATCGGGACTTTGGATAGGTTCATTTATTTGAATGAAACTTGTGCACAAGTTTGGTTGAGATCTGTGGTGTTTAGGAATGAATCGAACACTTGGTTGGACGCTTGGAAATTCTGAACTTAAAAGAAGTTCAACTTGTGGTTCGATCTTTGATTCTTAGATGCGATATTTTGTATGTGTTTGGAGGCCTTAGATAGGTCCGGGTAGTGTTTATAGACTTGTTGATATGATTTGATGGGTTTCTGATGGCTCGGGTGAGTTTCGGATAAACCGAAGCATGTTTGGAGATTATTGATTTTTTGGTGTCTGGTGTTCATCGCACTCACGAGGAAAGTCGCATGTTCTCGATGAAGGAACTGAGAACGGGGGATTTTTGTGCTTCACACTTGAAGAGCGGGATCCGCGTTCGCGAATAAGGAGGTCTGGGTTATGGCCTTGGTGTTCGCATGTTGAAGGTCGCGTTCGGGAAGAAGTCTGGGTAAAGAGCCTTCGCGTTCACGTTGGGCCTTTTCGCATTCACGAAGAGGAGAGGAAGATGGCCTTCGAATTTGCGAGACTCCTATTGTGTTCGCGAAGGAGGATTTGGCCAGAGGCAGATTTGTGCTTCACGAACGCGAGGCTTGGGCCGCGTTCGCAAAGGGTAATATTGGGCAGACTACATAAGTTGTGATTTTTGAGATTTTTACCCATTCTCTTATATTTTGAACCAAGGCTTGGAGAGGGACAACTTTCATGGAGATCTACCACTAGACTTATGATTTATACAAGGCAAGAGGGTAAGTGATTTCTACTAAGTTCTGATTATATTTCAAGAATTTACATGGATTTCTAACCCCTAAAACATGGATTTTGTGAGTTTTTAACATAAATGTGGAACTCAATTTGGAATCTACTTATATATTTAGACTCGTGAGGTAATGGATAGTCGAGATCTACCACTAGACTCAAGTTTTTACCATGTGGGTTGCGGTTGACCTTTGTTGACCTTTTGAGAACTGATTAAAGAATGAAGCTTTTAGTTTGATATTGATTTTATAACATTATTTGACTTATTTGAGTGATATTTGTCTAGATTCAAGTTGTTTGGAATTTGATTTAAAAGGAAAAAGAATTTTGGAAAGTTAAAGGTGTTACCAAGTAGAGGTAAGTCTCTTATCAATCCTTGTAAGAGGGAATTCTCCTGATCGGTAATTTATTTTCTACTTGTTGCTTGATTTAGGAACCACGTATAGGCGAGGTGACGAACATATATGGGTAGCTAGGTTAAGATCACATCCGGTAGAGTTTGGCTTATGATTTTGCCTTGTTTGGACTATGTGAATTAATTATCCATTTTTTATTGATTCTATGACTACGTAATTACTCATAATTATGATTAGAAGCATGCTTAAGGTTATGGCTTGTTAAATTGGGCATTAAGGATTATTTTGTCATGTTGAGATTTCTTATTAAGCTATAGTCATATACTTGTCTTATTTGACTCATGATTTTGTCGTTAAATATCTTAATTTACTCATGTTAAATGTTACGATTAGACTTTTAATGTTGAAATATTTTATTGAACTGTTGTGCTAATTGAATAACATGAATATCCATAGCCATCTTTTAGCCATGTGAGTTTTTATCTACATTTCTATTATTCTGTTCTAGTGTCTCTTAATTATATTATTTCATATACATATGCATGAGTTGAAGAGTTGAATATTGAGAAAAGTTGAGGATTTTGGTACTAAGGACACTAAGAGTGGATATTTATTATTGGTAATTGATCATCGATTATGAAATGATCAACGCCTGGCTATAGATCTAATCCTCTGGAGTCAAGTAATTACCCATATTACTTTGGGTCCTGTGAGCGTAGGCACTCGAATTTGGTGCTTGGTTTGAAAATGCGGCATGTGTCAGGCACATAGATTTGTGCTGTGAGGTATTGAGAAGGAATTATGAACATGCATAATTATGCATTTTAGACCCATGTTGTGCCTTTTATATAAATGTTGGTTGATATATCTTATCTTTGTACGAGAATTGAGGTATTTCATATCTGATTGAATCATTTTTATTTGCAAAGAATGCCAAAATTTCACATGTACCCTGCCTCTAGCCTTTGTATCTATTTGATGACAGCATGCTTTAATCTGTATCTTATTTATGCTTTTACCTGATTATTGGTCGGTTAGTAAGTGTCGATGTCGATCTCTCATTGCTACTTATTCAAGGCTAGACTTGATACTTACTGAGTACTGGGATTTTGTACTTATATTACATTTCTGCACATTTTTTTGCAGGTTCTAAGGTAGGTACTAGTGGTACCTATCAAACTGAGTAGGAGTATCTTGCCGGAGACTTCGTGGTGAGCTCCTTACTTGGTTGGTTCTGCAACACATAGAGCCCCTTCCCTACTTAGCCATCTCTGTTTATTTTTTTCCAGACATATGTTATTGCTAGTTGAGACTATTTACACTTGTTAGATGCTAGTGACATTGTTACACCGGATTTTAGGCAATGACTATTAGTTGTAGTCGTGTTCATACCCTGTCATACACATATGTATATCATGATACTATTTTGAGACTGATTGCGCTTTCATATCTATATTATAAATCTGATAATGACTTAATAATGAAATTCTATTATTATTGGTGAGTGTTGTCTTGCCTAGTAAGCGAACTAGGCACCATCATGACCTTACATAGGATTTTGGATCGTGACAAGTTGGTATAAGAGCTCTAGGCTCTAAGGGTCTCACAAGTCACGAGCATTCTTAGTAGAGTCTTGTGGATCGGTACAGAGACGTTTGTATCTATTGCGAGAGCCTATAGGGATTTAGGAAATTTTGTTTTCTTGATTCTTTATCGTGCGTTGAGTATTGCCTAAGTCTAAATCTTTCTATTCTTCTATCTCATATATGGTGAGAGTGCGCGCTTCAGCAGCAGAATGTGAGCGGGAGGTAGTACCATCGCTTGTAGGGAAAGGCAGGCTCGGGGTAAGGTCAAGTGCCCCCCGGGGTTGCACCATCGTAGCTAGATGTGGAGCATCCCCTGGGGCCTGTGCGTAGTGTTAGTGACTCAATAATGGTTCCAAGAGTCTATGGCCAAGATGGTCAGTTTCATTGATGCCTTGACTCTAGATGGAGTGGTTCCAGTTTCCCCAACCATATCTCAGGCTGGAGGGGTAGCTGAGAGCCCTACCACTCATACTCAGGAGTAACCAACAACGGTGTTTAAGGCATATTGCTAATTTGGCGAGTAACCCATTGTAGCAAACACGCGAGGTTGTGCCTGCCATGTCTGTTGAGGAGTAAAAGAGGATAGAGAGATTTCAGAGGTTATATCCTCCTCTCTTCGAGGGTGATTCTTCAGAGGTTGCTCATGACATTCTAGATAGATGTCACTAGCTATTTTATAATTTGGGTTTGATAAAGTCCAATGTAGTGGACTTCACCACATTTCAACTAAGAGGTGGTGCTTGGAGATGGTGGCAGACTTATAAGCTGGGCAAGCCAGAGGGTGAATCTCCTATTACATGGACTTAGTTTTCGCATTTGTTTTTGAGAGGAACATCCAAATAACCAGGAGGGATGGATTGAGAGAACAATTTGAGCATCTTCAACAGGATGTATGTCAGTGACCGAGTATGAGGCCAGGTTCACATAGTTTTCCCGCCATGAAGCTTTCTTGATCCCTATCAAGGTAAATAGGGCGAGGCTATTTATTGAGGATTTGACTTATTGCATCAGACATACATGGATCAAGAGTTAGAGGTTGGGTCTACTTTCCATCAAGTTGTGGAGATAGCTCGGTGGAACGATCGTATTCGTAGTTTGGGGAGAGACCATAATGAGGTATAAGAGGCCTCGCCGTTGTGTTAGTTTCAGTGGTACCTCATCTAGTGGTGGGGGTTAGTTTGCTAGAGGCCATCATAGTAGGTTAGCTTATTCTACTCAGCATGTAGCACGTGGTGTACTATCTCGACCATAATTTAGCACTCCAGTTCCATCATCTTTTAGTGCTTTTCCAGTGAGTTCATACTAGGCTCCATCTAGTTAGCGTTCTCCTAGTGGGTACTCCAGTCATCAGGGGAAGTTTCAAGTTCAACAGCCTCATTCCGCCAGGGATTGTTATGACTGTAGAGAATGTATTGCCCCAAGCGTGGTAAAGGCACAACTCCACAGAGTTCTTAGTCAGTGGTTCCCGCATCAATTGCATCACCCCTTGCATAGTCAAGTAGAGGGGGAGGATATGCGGTTAGAGGTCACCCTAGAGAAGGGGATTAGGTCAGTGGAGCTCCTACCAGTCGCGGACAGGCTTATTGCTATGCTTTTCCTGGTAGACCCGAGGTAGTAATCTCAGTTTCGTTGACCACAGGTGTGGTTTCAGTCTATCATAGATATTCTTCTGTGTTGCTCAATCTGGGGTCTGCTTATTAATATGTGTCACCATATTTTGCTCCTTATCCAGATATGCCTTGTGAATCTCCTAATATTCCCATTCATGTATCTACATCTATCAGGGATTCTATTGTGATAGATCATGCCTATCAATCTTGTGTGGTTAATGCTAGGGGTTATGCGACTAAGTTTGGCCTTTTGTTTCTAAAAATGGTAGATTTTGATGTAACTTTGGGTATAGATTGGCTATCTTCGTATCATTCCATTCTTGATTATCACCCTAGGACCATGACGTTGGCAATGCCGGGATCACCAAGGTTGGAATGGAGGGATTCTCTTATTCGTACAACTAGTAGGGTTATTTTATTTCTGAGAGATCTAGGGATGATATGGTATTTGGCGTACCTGGCTTTTGTTAAGGATACAAGTACTGAGACTCCTACTATTAATTTATTCCAGTAGTGAGGGTGTTTCCAGATGTGTTTCCTATAGATCTACCGATAATGCCACCCGATAGGAATATTGATTTTGGTATTGATTTGTTAACAGACACACAGCCCACATCGATTCCACCGATCGCGTGGCTCTACTCGAGTCAGAGAAATATATGGAGCAATTGTAGGAGTTGTTGGATGAGGGATTCATTAGACTGAGTTTTCTTCTTAGGGTGCGCCAGTTTTGTTTGTGAAGAAGAAGGATGGTTCTATGAGGATGTACATTGATTACAAGGAGTTAAACAAGATTACTATCAAGAACAAGCATCCATTGCCTTGTATTAATAATTTGTTCGATCAGTTTCAGGACGCCAGGGTGTTCTCAAAGATTGAATTGAGGTCAGGTTATCACTAGTTGAAGATTAGGGCTTCGAATATCTGTAATACAACTTTCAAGACTCGTTATGGAAATTATAAGTTCTTTGTGATGTCCTTTTGTTTGACTAATGCTCTAATAGATTTTATGCACTTGATGAATAGTGCGTCTCAACAGTATTTGGATTGTTTTTCATTGTATTCATTGATGTTATCTTGGTATATTCTCGTATTAGGGAGGAGCATAAGCAGCATTTAGGGATCGTGCTTTATATTCTGAGGGAGAAGAAGGTATATGCTACGTTTTTCAAGTGCGAGTTTTTGTTGGATTTGGTTGCGTTGTTCGGCCACGTGGTGACCATCTAGGTGGATCTGAAGAAGATTGAGGGGGTTCAAAGGTGGCCTAGCCCTTAGAAAACTATGTAAATTAAGAGTTTTTTGGGTTTGGTTGGCTAATATCGCCATTTTATGGAGGAACTTTCATCCATTACAGCCCTATTTACCAAGTTGACTTAGCAAGGTGTCCCTTGCAGATGGTTTGATGAGGGTCAAGGGAGCTTTATGAAGCTCAAGACTGCTTTGCCTACAACTCCAATGTTAGTTTTGCCCACAAGTTCAGGGTCTTGCACAATATATTGTGATGTTTTGCGCGTTGTTCTTTGTGCGGTCTTAATGCAGGATGGTAAGGTGATTTCTTATGCGCCGCAACAGTTGATGCTCCATGAGAAGAATTAGCCAGTTCACGATTTGGAGTTTTCAGCTATTATGTATGCACTTAAAATTTGGAGGCATTACTTGTATGATGTGTCATGTGAGTTTTACACTAATCATCGAATCCTTCAAAATTTGTTCAAGTAGAAGGATTCACATTTTAGGCAGCGGAGGTGGTTGGAATTGTTGAAGGATTATGACATCACTATATTGTATTATTCGGGTATGGCAAATATGATAACGGATGCTTTGAGTAGCAAGGCGGAGAGTATAGGGAGTTTTGTAATTATTCCAGTTGTGGACAGGCCTTTGGTTATGCATATTTAGGCTTTGGCCAATAGATTTGTGAGATTGGATATTTTCGAGCCTAGTAGAGTTCTTTTTGTGTTACTGCACAATCGTCCTTGTTTGAGCACATTAAGGCTCGTTAGTTTGATAATCCCCATTTTTTGTCCCTAAGGACACGGTGTTGCGAGGTGATGCTAAGGAGGTGGTCATTAGTGATGATGGTTTGAGGGAGTTGATTCTTGAAAAGGCTCACAGTTCGAGCTATTCTATTCATCTAGGTGTTATGAAGAAGT